>NW_021635650.1:0-26526 GCF_004799145.2 Neltuma alba | reverse complement strand
TTCTTCATTTCCCCAACTACTTTTCATTTTTTTTCTTCCCTCATTAAATTCCTCTCCCCCATTTTCTTCCTTCCCTTTTCAACGTTTCAACTTTCCACCGAATTCGGTGGAAAGTTGTGACTTTTTTTTTTTTAATATATTAAAATATTATTATTTTATTATAATAATAAAATATTTTTTTTGAATTTTTTTAAATATTATAATAAAATATTATATATATATTTTTACATAAATCCTAAAAATTAATTTAGGATATTACAGTACAAGTGGCCTATAATAAGGAACAGAGTGATATCTCATAAAAACAAAGTCAACACAATAATAAATGAGAGTAAAATTGTACATCCATTCAAAAATTTCTCTCAATGCTCTATAAATAGGATCAAAAAATATTTTCTCTCTTTACCTTATAAATAAGACCAGAAAAGTAGGCAACATACAAACTAAGAACCAGATCATTTCCTCACCATCAAGACAAACCACCTGTGGAAATAAGTTATAGAAATGAAATAGACTTCGGAGTACCGCAGTTGGCCCCTTCTGTGTGTGTGGAATGGAGGGTTACATCATATGAGTATCATGAGTTTCTTTTTTTCTTTCCTTTGAAATGTTTCATGAACTCCCTCTTATGAGTGTTTTAGCCTCTCATTCTGGTTTTCCAGAGGCTCTCCTCACAGACACACTAATCTCCTTAATTGCCTCGTCTGTCATCCCCTTATGCTCCCTCCAATACTCTAAAGTCTCGTTGGTATGAATCACTGAGAATAAAAGGTAAAAATTAGGTTTGTGATTGAAAAAATCGATATATACAAAAGTATTTAACATAAGAGATTACTTAATATTTGGAATTAGACAAATTCATATACTTGGAATTGGAGAGTACCACATGCAGAAGTGATATTTCTTGATCTCACCTACATGAGTTTGCTCAATATCAAATATTAAACAATTTGTCATACTAAACACTCATTTAATGTGTTTTCTTAATTAATATTAATCCTTATATTTTATTTTCAATGCTTTGTGCCAAACATGCTCTAAGAGTGTTTGCCGATTAGTTACCCCCTTAATTACTTTGATCATTGTGCCATTATGCTCCACATTGCTCACTGTGCTCATGAGCTGGCGTGCCTTCTACTTGTCTGATGGTTCCCCTTTTTATCCCTCCTTTGATAAACTCAGCCCAACAACCCCCTAGGCCCATCACATTGCTGCATGGTGGAACTTTTTTCCTTTTATGGTGATGAAAGGACGAGAAGAATGTGTAATGCTATAATAGACACACACACACTTATATATAAAAGCTAAATTATATATTTTATCCTTTAATTTTATATAAAGTTTCAGTTTAATCTTGTAACTTTAAAAAGTATATTTTTAGCTTTTTAATCATTTAAAATCATTGGTCTTAAATAATTTATAATACTTGTTGCTTGCTATACATCATTTAACGGTTTTTTAGGAGAATTAATGACAAAGTTAAAATTGTTCATAAAATGATATTTTAAAAGTATAATTACTTTTGAAATAAAATTGTATCACAAATATTTTAAAATACTACTGAAAATTCATCATCACAAATTATTTCACAGTATTAGATATAATTAAAAAAATATTTTAAAATGTTAGATGTAATTAAACCAGTTTGGAAATACCTCTGCTCCCCTCCTCTCCCAACCGAAAACTCTTCCCCATCTCCCAACCGAACACAGGGTACCTTTTCCCTGTAAGGCAATTTCTTTATTTTCTCCCGCCAACCAGCCAATTCATTCCCTCGCGCTCTTTCGCGGGTCAGGCTTTCTCTGCTCCTCGTCGCACCCCGTTCTGCTTCTCTCTTGCTTCGCTGTTAGCATTGGCACACAATATTGATTGTTGAGGGCGAATCCCGATTTCACTCACACCAGTAAGACTTCCTTTCTCCCTCTTCTTCTGTCAGCCCCATTCCCCTCTTTGTTTCCTTGTCGTGCTTGAGGAAATGATTTTAGGTCTCCCTTCTTCACTGTATTCTTTCGTGAATTGATTTGGTGGTTTGTGGAAATGAGTTATTTTGGATTATTCCGGCATTTAGATAGGAGAAAGATACGATGGTCTGAAGCCTGGAGAGTTGCTTTTTTTTAAAAAAAAAAAAAAAATACTTTGCTGAATTTGGGCATAGTTAGGATCTTGGAATATTAACATTTGATTCTCTCATGAATATCTCAACACTGAAATGCTGAGCTCGAAGTATCAATCTGCTTTCATTGTTTGGTCGATTTGCAGCTGTTCACTGACAATGTCATCTTGTTGTTGATTTACAATTCAAGGTAATTTGCAATTGCTTTTTTATTTGATGCATAGTTCTTTTGAGTGTTCTAATATGTGATTCGCAATAATGCAACCTGCAGTTTTCAAGTGTTAACTTTTGCCTTTTCCTTCAACTTCTTTGAACTACAATTTAATTATTATAGCCAAAATGGACATGGAAATGTTTACTAAGCTTTATAAGGTTCGTCCTTTTTATTTTGAATCGTCTTTAGGCATTGTAAGTCAATGTGTTAATCACAGAAACTGTACAGGATGGAAGGAATTCTGGATTTCAAGCTTTGTGGGTCCAATGATAAACATTTAGAATTTTATACAGGAAGCGATACTGCATTGTTTCCACGACTAATTGTCTCTTCATTTTTTGTTTGGCTCTGTTGTATCCTTATTTATTCTGTCTCTTCAGGTTGTTCAATTGGAATTGAATTGATTTTTTTTTTAATATTTCAATAAACGGAATTTCTGTTTACGCCTGAATTTGTTCTGTTCTTTACTTCAGAATGGTGAGGAAGAGAATTCCGAATCTGCCTGTGTTTACATTAAAATCACCTAATTTGGATTCAGGCTCAAGCCTTAAAGCCCATGCAACTACATCCCCAATCTCTAACAAGAAGAGCATTTCCTCCTCACAATACAAAACTGTATGAACGATCTATTTCCACTTGTGCAATATACTAAGAAGCTGTTTTCTTTCTTACCTTTCCTTTTGCTTTTTTGTGTTTTGGATTCCTAATTATTTATTGTTCATTTTTCAAGATTTTCTTACATGATTGGTGGCTGGTGAAACCTCAAGGAAAAGGTTTAGCTGTGGGAGGAGTTGCTTCAATGGAGTAAGGGATTAATTTCACTCTTTATATATATTTGTTTGCGTTTGCGTGTGTATGTGTATGCTTCTGAGGAGTATATGTCTTCAAAGGTGAAATTTTTGGAAAAGGGAAACAACCTAGGAACTCTACCTGGACTGATAAGTTATACTGTTATTTTTGGAAATGAAACAGACTAGAGTAACCACAATCTTGAGAAAAATAGGGTGCTGCAGTTTTTGCCCAAGTGGAGCTCTGTGTGTAGAATGGAGAGTTATATTGTGTGAGTATCATGCATTTGTTTTTCTTTCCTCTGTAATGTTTCATAAACTCTCTCTTGTGTTTTAGCTGTCATCCCCTTATGCTCTCTCCACTACTCTGACATTGTCAGATGGTTTGTTACCCCCCTAATGTGACCATTCTGCCAATCTGCCCCTCATTGCTTGTGATAGTCATGGGCTGTCTTTCCTTATGTTAGTCTCCCCTCTTAGTCCTCCTTTGATCAACTCAGCCCAACAACCCCCTAGGCCCATCAAATTGCTGCATGATGAAATTTTTTCCTTTCATGGCGATGAACGGGCCAGAAGAATGTGTAATGTCGTAAAAGAAAAATATATTTTACATGCTTTGTTAAAATTCCAATTACTGTAATTTTATTGGATTAAGTCTTAGAGTAATATCATAAAATAGATCTTATGAAATATGGTTCTATGAATGTAGTTGCAAACGATTTGGACTTGTTCTGTTAGGTTAAATTGTGATCACTATCATTTTTTGTGCCTGTACTGAAAGTATGGGTGGTGCAGCTATTTTTGGGTATCATGATTATGCCATTTCCATATACTAGCATCTGAGTCATTTGCTTCATAAGTTTTTACAAAGCTTCTTGTTTCTCCCCTCTACTACAGGAGGCTTGGGGAAAGAGTCATTTCCTCTTCAACTATTGCAAAGAGACATGAGACCAATGTGCTTGAAACGCAAGAAGGGATCACATTTATTATCACCGGTTTCATAAACAAGTCTCGCACAAATGAAAATGGCTTTTCATTTGAGGTATGTAGACTTTCATTTGATATTTCTTGTTATTTTCACCTGATAATAGAAACTGTTGACTTTACAATTTTGAATATCATTGTTGGCATGATGCCCGGATAAATGTTTAATTTTGTTTGGCACAGTTTCTTTGAATAATATCAACATGGGAAGACTATTGTGCTAGCATGAAGTCTTTACTTGTTAGCATAACAGTGTATCTGCGTTCTGAAAATCCTAATGTATAATTTTTAAGCCCCTTCCCATGCAGAGAATATTATAACTTTCTGACTCCATGGGTTAAGACCGAGCTTTTCTCAGGAAGATGCACTTACAGGATTCTAGCCAATTATAAAGCGCTTTAGCATCTAAGGGTTGAGACCAACCTTTTCTGAGGTTGAGATTTACTTTATGTATTCTAGCCATAAAGCACCTTATCTTCTGTGAGTTTAGACCAACCTTTTTCTCAGGAAGGTGCACGAACTGGGTGCTAGCCAATGATAGAGCACCCTGTCATCTGTAAGTTACGGAATATACAGAGTTTCTGCAAATGGTAGCCTGAGGGTGACTACAGTTTATGACAATGCATATAGTTATATCAAGGTTATCTGTGAGTGCAAAACGATAAGATAATGGTCATTTTTTGTGACAGATAATCTTTATTTAGCAAATGAAAAACTGCCCAGGGTTGGTTGTCAATGCGACTGAATGAGATGATGTTCATTTGACAAATGAATGGTTTCTTCTTGGCGACACTAATGCCAAGGAAGGTTCTAATGGGGGAGTGTTACTTTCCTAAGAGTTAAGGGATTTTTAGCAGTGGTATGAATAATTTCTTTGCTTTTGTCTTGTTCTTATCAGATTTTTTGGATCTGATGCTACTTGTAATTTTGTGGATCCTCGTCTATGGTGTTGAATTTTATCTAGATACTTTTAAAAGCAAAGATAATTTAGTAATGGTTTTCCAAATATACTTTCCAAGTCATGGGGTTGGATTAGGGTGAACAGTGAGAACAGCTGCGTGGCTGCCTGTCCTGGTAGAGGAACGCCTTCTAGATATATATTTTTTTTTAATGTTATGGAATTCACAGTTTATTTTTCTTCAATTCATGTACAACACCCAAACAATAAGTTTTTATACGACTTAGACTATGTTGTGATGCAAACTTGATTACTCATACTATATCGTTTCTAGGCTGAGAAGCCTTGTTCCAGTATTTTAGCTATGGCAGTGGGTTTTTTGATTTGTGAGCTGAATTTTTTGTTCCTACATTTCAGTTCTGGTATCTGTGGAGATTTCATACTATTAGAAAGAATTGGATAAGATAATCACTTTGTTTAAATGGAGTTTTCTCCCTTCTACGTGCTATAGAATAGAAAACTCCTTGTATCTTCTTTTTCTTATATGCCAGGCATGAAAGTTCTGTGGCTCATTTTTATTGAGCAAACGATTTCCCCATAATAAAATTATACACTTGAAGATAATGCCCATGGTTAATAAAATATCATTATTATCTTTAAGTTACTTTGCATGATTACACACCTTGAACCACGCACATTCAATCGTTTTTCTACCTGGTACATGGGAACTTAATTTCCAAGCCCCCAAGGACTCTTTCAGAATATAATTGGGTATAACAAGTGACGAGAGTGTGTGTGTGTGTGATATATTTGAATCCTGATGTGTTTTATCAAGATGGGCTTTCAAGTATTGAAAAAAATTACTGTCCGAGGAAATAACTTGAAAACGCAAGACATCGACACACTAAATGTCACTTGAAATTATAATTACTAAACCTTTCCTCTTTACGGGATTGTATGGTATGTTAAATTATAATTAGAATAGCTGTCTTAAACATATAGTCTATTTTTATGTAGCATCCCTTTCCCATATCACTCCAACATATTAAGTTAATGGGATTTATCTGGATGGTCAATAATTAATAACAAGACTACTGAGGAATTACGAGATGTTCAATGACTTTTTTATCAATATTGCCCAGATAATTTCCTTTGATCCTTCGAACTTGTTGCAGGTATGCAGACGTTTCCAGTTGGGATTTCCACATGACTGGGAAGAGTACATATCTTTTGCTGTTGGCGGAAAACATAACAATGAGAATACTGCGGCTGACGATTTAAGTACTAATCTACTGAAGAATGCTGGCGAGATCGTGGATCTTTTAACCAATAAAGGAGATCTGAATTGTTCTTGGCTGCTGAATAAATTGTTAAATGATTCAGTAGGAACATCTCCGCAGAATATTTCAGAGCAATCTGTGCCTGGTTGTAACAGGGAAAGAAACATTAGAATGAACACCAAGGGATGCCAAGGTGCGGGGGATACAGTTCTCGGGACATCTAACCTACAGGGTGACCAGATGCACAATATTGAAAATGGCCTCTCAGATGCTATGCTTGTAGCATATGGTGAAAATCCAAACTCTGGTCTTCAATCTGGGATGAATATGAATTCCCTCAAGTCAAGTGTAGGCCTTCCCGAAAAAAGAACCGATAAAACCCCAGATTCCTCAGAGAAAATGAAAAACAACCCAAGATCAAGTGTTCATAAGCAGAAGAAATCAGAGGATGCTGGTAAGGTCTACTGCAGGAGGATAACCAGAAGCATTTCTAAAATGAGTCATCCAGCTGGAAGATCTCAAGATGATCAGATGCACAATATTGAAAATGGCGTCTCAAATGTTGTACTTGAAGCACAAGGTGAAAATCCGAACCTTGGTCTTCAGCCTGGGAAAAATATAAATTCCTTCAAGTCAAGAAGTGAAGGCCTTCCTGGAAAAAGAACCAATAGAGCCCCAGATTCCTCGGAGAAAAAGAAAAAATACCTTAGGTCAAGCGTTCCCAAGCAAAAGAAATCAGAGGATGTTGCTAACTTTGGCTTCAGGAGGATAACCAGGAGCATTTCTAATTTGAAGTAGGGGCGTGTTTTTGGCATGTATTTTGGAGGTAAGAGGGTTTAATGTTACAGTAGAATTCAGTTGATTTGTCTTGTACTGTATTTATTTCATTTCTTAGCTTTAATCTCCCAAGTAAAAATACAACTCTGATCCTCACGTGTAAGGGGAAGTTTTGGTCTTAAATATAAGTCACTTATAGTATATTTAATATTTGTTTTTTTGGATGTTATCCTTATTTAATTCTCACTGAAAAGAAAAAAAGAAGGAAGAGATATAAGAATGATTTGCAAAGGTAGAGAGAGAGAGAAAACTTCAATGAGGATAAAATCAGAAATTCTTGCCAATTTAATGCATTAGTCGGTATACAAGAATGAGTTAGAAATTATTTATATTAAGAACCAAAGTGGTACTTTAGATCTTAATGCGTTTTGTGCATGGTATTATTATATTTCAGTTGATTCGTTAAGATTATTAGTTTTAAGATAATATCACATGCGACTTCACTTGAAGGGTGAGATTAAAGTTAATGCTTTATGGTTTTAAACCAGAAGAGCAACTTTTTCATGAAACTCAATGGTGACGCATTAAGATTGAAGTTTAACTATTTAAGATTTTCACAAAAGGCAAAAACACATTTTTCTCAAATCAATGTTGATGAGTTAAGAGTGAACTTGACCGGTTAAGATTTTAATCATAAAAAATATCACTGTATATTAAAATTTTATATTTTTAATCAATTTTTCTCATAATCAATGTGTACATTAAACATCGAACATTTATTGTTCCACATTTATCATTCTATATTTGCTTTGAAACAATCTAAGGGTTTATTTTTTTTGAAATAGCCGTAGAATTTTTCAAAAACAATTTTTTGTCTTAAATTAGGTGGATAAGTGCTTTTGGAGATTCTAATCCTCAATAAAAACTAATTGAATTGATTTATAAAATAATTATTCCATTGTTATTGTTAACTGCTTTTATATTTATTACTCCCTCTGTCCTAAATATAAAAACCAACTATTGGTAACTTTAATTATAAATATAAAATATCAATTCATTTTGTTTCTTAAATTTGTGATTTCCCCCCTCAAAACTCTCCCTATTGATGTATTAAATGTAATTTCTACTAATAGGAATAATAATTAAGTAGAATAGTTTAAAAAAATCAATACTTTTCTTAACAAAAGAACACACATTTATAACAAACAAAATTAAATTAACTATTTTTTTATCTATCTTTTACATTTAAGACTAAAGAGAAAATATTTTTCACGGCCTCCAAAGTCTACTCTAAACCTGAAACTAGTATTATATTTTAGGCCAGGATTTAGGAATTCAGAATGTTACAATAATGCTCAAATTTCAAGATATTTTTAAGATATGTATTTTTTTTTAATTCAGGAAGATATTATTAAGCAGTTACGTTCATTTAACCAAAAATACATACTACCTACCTTCGATTCTTAATATAAGAGTTAGTTGACTAATTTGTATAAATTAAGAAAATTAGTTAAGTTAGTCATTTGTAATAAATAGGTGTTGTCTTGCCTAAAATACCCTTGCTAATTAATTTTCATTTGATTAATCATTTAACATGTATAATTACTACAACTACAAGTACTATCTTTAAAAAAATGAATAAATATAAGAGAAAAAATAGTAGATTGAGAACTTATATTTAAAATCAAATTAAAAGTTAAATTAGTTATTATATTAAGGACATGAGGTATATTACACAGTGAACAAAAAATCGGTTTGGACTAGCCCGATTGGTGAACCGATCAGTGGATAGGTTCGATTTGGAAAAGAATCTTAGTATAAATTTTGAAAAGGCTACCATGGTTATAAAAAGAAATTTGATTCGTTAGAAATGTTAATCATGATATAAAACACTTCAACTACTCATTCAAAATATCTATCATAATTATAAAAGTTTTACTAAATAAATTGTATGAAAACCATAATTAATAATATTTCACAATAACTAGGTCTTGGAAGCCCAAAACGTCACATTTAACTCTAAGCCCATAACATGATATTTTCTCTACAAAATTCTTTCAAACCAACAATAATCAACTACTTTCAAAAGTCATTATGGATCCACGACTCACAAACACAAGCAAGTACCCCTAGAAGCCTCTAGTCTTCTACCAGGATGCAATCTGGCAACAAATGTAACTAGAATAATCAGTCTTAGATAAATCAGAGTATGCAAAAAGAGCTATATGTGGCAAGATACAAATACTCATCTCATGACAAAAATGAAGCTATGCAAGATAAACTTGATAGCTAAGCCTCTATCGCCTTCCCTGACAGACCAACCCTAAAGCCATTACTTGAAAATATTAAACCATGGGTGAGACAAAAGCCTCAGTAACCAACAATCCTATTTATTAGGCATACAAGTAAGTGCTTAGGAGGTGTCAAGTAAGTGCCTACTTGTAAAAATCATAACATTCACAATTATCACTGTAAGAATGGCTGATCATCTAAGAGGGGCTGAATTGGGTGTTAATTAAAATTAAAAACTTTTTCACAATATAATGAAATTCATAAGAAATTCTGAGTATAAAAACAATGAATTGACATAAGTATAATCACAGCAGTAAAATAGTTTAGTTGGAAATATAACGAGGTAAAGGAAGAGAAGATGCAAACTGTGATTTATCCTGGTTCGGTCCTCACTGACCTACATCTAGTTCCCGGCTCCTCCTGAAATTTTCAATCTACTATCTCCCTCAAGTTTAACACGAGTACTTGAGAACCACTATAACCACAAGTTTGATCTGGGCACTTGTGACACCACTTACAATCCTTAGACTAATCAGTCTATTCAACAGCAACCTCACATTGAGGTAAATACTCCCCGTTACACACCATAAGGATACAATCTGATAATAATAATAAAGATTGAATATTTCTTCTCTTAAAGAAGTGATAGATGAATCTTAAGCACGTTTGGGAAACTCTCCTCTCTATCTTACGAAAACATATGTTATAGTCTTTCAAGTACAGAGAAAGGGAGTTTTCTCTCAGAGCTCTAAATGAAAATATGTTAATTCGTCATTTTAGCATTTGATAATAAATTATGGTCATTTTTAATTAACGTACATACTATTTCTTGTTATGTATAAGGAAAAGTTGTTTTGTTAATATCAAGTTTAGACTTGTCATTTTCAAGTAAAGACGTATCATTTTAAAATAAATTATGTTCATTTTTAATTAATGTACATGCTACTACTTGTTATGTATAAGGAAAAGTTGCTTTGTTAATATCAAATTTAGACTTGTTATTTATCAATTAAGACTTGTCATCTTTAGGTAAATTATTGTCACTGGCTAGAGTCACAGTAAAAGAATCAACTTATATTTTTGTTTGCATTATAAAGTTAAGAAATCTTTGATGACCCAATCACTATTTTTCTTTTTGTTGGCCCAAGTGGCCAAGGGGTTGTGGGATCAAATCCCACCCCGCCATTTTGAACCAATATTATCCCATTCAAAAAAAATAGTGTCACAAAAAAACTTCACCGACAGCCACCACACTGGTGGCCGGCATTGGTGGCCAGAGGCGGCCGCCGGTTGTCGATGGTGGCTGCCGGCCGCTGGTCACCGGTGAGGGGCTGAGGTCTTTAAAAATAAAAAGGCAAAAGGCATTCTTGTCATTTCACTAAATTTCAAAATTCTAATTTGAGAAGGAGTTCCCTCTCTGTAATTACATTTCTTTAGCTTCCCAAATTGACATTTCATATTTTCAAGCTTCTTTATGTGTCATTTTCCCGTTAAAAAAAGATGAAACAAAAAACTAAAAACCAAATAATTTTCCACCAACAGGGTCAAGCCCCATTGGAAAATCACCCAAATCAATGTTATTACCAGACTACCTGTGAATAGTGGGAGAAAAAACACAACACGAAAAAGAAACCGCTGTACCCAAGAACTTCAACAATCTTCTACTTAATGCTATTCATCATTTAGAGTGTTCTTCCTCTCGCTTTTGGTTTTGTGCTCTCTAGAAAATCTTATTCCACTACTAAAAGAGGATTCGTTTATACTTGCATTGAAAAATAGTTTCTGGAAAACTTTGTTGAAATCTACCAAGCTTTACTTATTTGACTGCTCATCTTTTCTAAGGAATTCTTATTCTTCGATTCAAGAATACTTGTACACTCACCTTATTAATTAATCACTTTTAATATTTTGTTCCACATATTTATCATTCTATATTTGCTATGAAACAATGCACTTATTATAAAATCTTTATTCCATATAGTTATTATTAATAGCTTTCATGTTTGTTATCATGAAAATATATATATATATATATATCAAACAGTGTTAAGGGTAAGACAAAATAATATCAAGAAAACGAGAGTTTTACAAAGCAGAAAGATAAAGCAGAAATAGAATTGTAAAAGAGTGTGTTTGAATTAGTTTTTCAGAAATAATTTTACGAGACAAATTTATGAAAAAAAATTTATTTTGATTTGAATAAAAACATTTTTTTTAAGTGTTTTAGGGGTTTGCCAAACTCCCTCTAAGAGTAAATTTTTACATATGGCGAAAGAATATGTGCCTGTGTAAAAAAAAAAAAAACTTTGGACATGGCTCACGTTTATTATTTATGTTTCACATAACAGTCAAAGCATTATGGACTTCTTTTTCTTTTTCTTTTTCTAAATAAAGCAAACATTTTGGACTTAGTGAATAAACGTGTGGGTTGCATTATTTATTCTTAGTGGACTTTAGGCTACGAAAGAAAAAAAAAATCTTTGCGTGTTGACATAATTAACTTTCGATAATTAATTACAATATTTTTTCCAAAAAAAACCTTGTTTGGTAGAGATATATATTGGATTGTTGTAAAAAGGGATTTTTTTTTTCCTTTTGGCGAATGACCTTTGGTTCAAACGACATCACCTCACTATTCTAATGGAGTAGCTAAAGGGAAAGTGCAGAAGTGTTGTTCTTGGGTTTGTGTGAATGAATCCCTCCGAGGATGGATAGGATAGGTGTGAAAAAAGTGATTTTTTAAAATGTTTCTTTTTCTTTTTTTTTGATGATCAAAACCACGTTTTTCATAGACAATTACAAATTTCTTGTTCTCATTAAAGAAAATAAAACTCATGGTGCAAAAAAGGGATGAAATTCAATATAATCATGTACAAGTCTCTTGTCTCCAAAGTACTATAATGTGTGTGTGTGCGTGTGAAGAGTTATATGTATAACCACACACCAACACACACAAGTTTTCCCGCAACAACTTTTTTAATAATTATTTTTCCATCGATGTGAAGATCATGGTTTGAATTAATAAAAAAATTATATACCAATAATCCACATCATTGCCAACTTTGTGTTCATCCAGTTGAAGAAATATCCCCACAATAACAGGACATGATTAATTCGACATTAAAAAAAAATCCACCAACACACACAGAATATATACATATATATGTGTGTGTGTATATATATATATATATTATATTTGTATAACCGACAACCGACTGGGGATCTAAAGTCTAAACAGATGCGTTGGACGAGAAGAAAGATGAAAGCAAAACTGCAATTGAAAACAAGGGGGGAAAAAAGGAAAAAATTGTCACACACACACACACACACACACATATTTAAATAACACACAAGTTGATTTTCACCTTAAATGTAAGATTTTAATTAATTTTATTTCTGATATTTATCTTTTTCCTTAACCTAATTATCTAATTTATAAATTGACATATAATTTAAACTTATATATACAGATATTTTAAAAAGATTGTTTCATATTTATTATAATTAAATAATTTATTTAGCTTGTTTAATTTATCTAAATTAATTATATTAAGGACAAGAGGAGTATTTGATATCTCTTTCTATTAGAATTTAATCATGTGATTTTGTTGCCATTTCAATATTACTATATCAGGTCCTTAATATAAAAGTTTGTTTGCCTTTTATTTTGGTCTTAAATATAAGACTCCAATCCATTTTGTCTCTCATATTTATCTATTTTTTCTCAAAGTAATCCTTATAAGTTATAACAATGATATTTCTAGTCAAATACACTTGATTAGTAAGGATATTTTAGAAAAGACAACACTTATTTATTACAAATAACTAACTTAACTAGCTTTTTTAATCTATTCAAATTAGTCAACTAACTTTTATATTAAAGACCAGAGGTCATATATAATGAGCAACTAAGCATTATTCGAAACTGCGACAATGATAAAAGAAGCGAACGCAATTTGGTCTCATGTATAATTGAGAAAATCTGATTTGAAGGCTTTTAATAAAGGAAGTTTCGTTTGTTATGGGAAAGGAAAAAAGAAACTCCAAGCTAAAGAAAAGTAGTGAAGATACGTGAGGAAGGTGAGACTCGAGGAAGGTACTTACCAAAAGCTCATAAAGAAGACAGGAGAGAAAATACTCATTAAATTCTAAATATAAAAGTTAGTTAAAATATATGGCTCCATTTGAATTACTCATCTGGTCTGGTCCTCTTTATGAATAGAGAAAAAGGCTTTTTTTTATCCTATTTATAAGTCATGTTATTAAAATATTTTGTTAACTTTTATTTTATTGAAAAGCGTATTCATTAAATAAGAATTTGAAGTTAAAAAGTTATCAAATTTTAAAATAAAGTTAATGAGATTTGAAGTTTTCCCTCATTGATAAAACAAGCTAAAAATACTTTCAAATAGAATCACAATAATATTGTTTTGTTTCGTTATTGTTACCAGGGAGAACTTATTGGGGTCGTTAGATGATTATTAAATATAAAAAACAAAATAAACTGATATTTTATATTTATAACTAAAAAAATTTTAACTAACTTTTACATATAGGATTAGAAAGAGTATTTACTTGTCTCTGTTTTTTTTTTAAAGAAATAATCCCTCCAATCCTATTTATAAGTTTTAAATTCAAGAGTAGATGTAGTTCATTTTACAAATTTTAATTTGGATTTGTCTTAATATTTAATGCATTTTTTTTAATTTTACCCTTAATTATTTATTCTTTCTTATTTGTCATACTCTCTCTTATTATATTTTTCCACATGTTCTCTTTTTATTTTTTTCCTCATTTATTACAATGGCTTATTTGAAAACTAAAGTGTATTCCTAACCTATTTATTGCTTTTAAGTAATTTTAACTAATTATTTATTATCTACAAATCGATTATTTAAAGCTTATAATAAGAATCAGAATAGAGTAACTATTATCTATGGGTTGTTCCTATTTATAAGAAACATTTAGAGCATGTCTCAATTTTTTTTGATTAACTTTCTATTTTGTTCTCGTTCTCATTTTAATGTTAATACATTTACTATCACAGTGACTTTCAAAGCACCCTCTCCACCACACATTTTATCTCTTTCACAATTTTTCTTGTTTCAATAATTTTCTTATTCACTCTAATATAATTTCTCTCTTATAAATAAGGATATTTCTTAGAAAAATTACGGCTTTTTCGCATTTATTTTCTCTAACCAATTTAAATCAACTTTTTAAATTAATGTGATTTGATCAATCGTTCCTTGTAAAAATACGAGTGAGAGAGCATTAGAATATTATATTACATTCAATAATTGTTAAGTTTAATAGAGAAAAGTCTTTTTTATTAATAAGATTTGAACTTTTAATCAAATTCAAGAATAAAGTATCTTCTATTTAACCTAACTACTATTACCTCTGGTTCAAAATACAAGTTAAACTTTGTTGGCAAGACTTGATTCTTTTTTTTTTTATATAAGATAGAATAATATTCATTTTATCTAAGTATTTAATGAATTTTTTTTTCATTTTTACCTTTATATATTCTCTTTGCTCTTTGATTCATTTATTATATTTTTTATTTATTCTTTTTATTAATAAGGATATATTTTAAAAAATATATATTTTATATATTTATTATTTTAAACTAATTTAACTATTTTTTTTTTATAAATATAAATAGATAAATTTTATTTTTATTTTGAACCGGAAAAAATATTATGGTTGGTGACAAAAGTACAGTTTGAGGCATCCATGTGCATTGCACCGGGAAGCAGCTTTTCATGAATCGAAAAGACGCATTTTTCACGAACAACAATAATGTTGCAGCAAACTTTGGGAAGGACACTCTTATCACTTTTAACGGAAATTTCCAATGCTGGCTCCATCGTTTACACATAGAATGATGGGAAAATTTCACTGTAGGACCGCAGAAGACAAAAAATTTCAAAGAGCCCCCAAAACATTCTGAAATCTCACTGCAGGACCAAGGGGCCAATCTGATATTAATTCCACAAGCGAAATGACGCCACTGCCCCTAATGAAGACTTATTTCCTCCGAAAATGAGACATATTATCAGCGGGTGTAAAAGACGGAAGAAAGACGGAAAGGGAGGAGATGGCGTTATTTCCTGCCTCTCCCATGCAGCGCGCCGGTGCGGAAGGGAGATAGCTGACAACCATGAGCTGAGAAAACGCAGTGGCGGAGCTTCACTTTTGCGGTCCGTCCCTCCGCCGTCTTTCGGACTCCAAGCTAGAGTTGGTGCAAGAGAGAGAAGTCGCAAGTGTGCCCTACAGTGTTGCGTGTTCTCTGGAAGTAGCGTCAGGTTGGCGTGGGAGGTAAGATTTTGTTGTTAAAATTTTGGTTTTGTTGGTGTGATTCGGTTAGCACAGGTGGGTTGTGATGGGTGAATGAGGAAGAAATGAGTATTTAAGTGCATGGGCATGTAGGTTGGGAGTGAGTTGCAAATCTTACGGTTTTATGGTTTAAGAAATTCATGCTGATGCTGTTTTAAGTTGTTAAAGATGTGGTGTTTGTGATGTTTTCAAAAGTGGGTGCATATTGAGAATAATGCACTGCTGAAGGAACATAGGTAGGCGAAAAAGAAAGGGAAATGGGTGTGTGGCCTGGAATGGGTTATATGACAGGTAGACGCGCAGAGGAATGGTGAAAATACATAGTACGATGGTAAATTTGGTAATTCTGGTTGTGTGCGAGAAAAAGCAATATAATGTTGTGAAAATACTAATTCTTGTTGTCAATTGTCAAATTGCTGATGTAAACGTACGTTGTGTCATACTTGAATGATGTGCAGCAGCAGAGGATAAATGGCTAGCAGTAGTAGGAAACAAGTATTTTGCATCTTTCATGTTAGAGGGCACTTTGTAAAGACCTCAGAAGGGAAATTCATTTATGAAGGGGGCATCATTACTGGAAGATTGATTAGAGAAGGGATGACATATGAAGAACTACAATGCATGGTAGCTCATGATGTGTGGCCAGGGACTCGTGAATATAAAATGAAGTACACAGTTAGCTTTGACCGGGATACATTCTTGGATCTTGTTGACGATATTGGTGTTGGACAAGTAATTGAGTACAACAATAGTAGTGGCCATGTTTATGTTTGTGAGAATGAGAAAGACTTCACACAAGTGTCACAGCTGGACAGTGTACAAGAGTAAGTTGTTCTCAACTGGTTTTATTAAGATTGTGTGTAGGATAAGAAAGAATATGTCCAATTTTGATAAATTGAACTGTAATACTGAATAGCTGTATTTGTTTATGCAGGTTAGATGATTTGGTTGGCCCTTGTGGAATGTCAGTATCTGCAATGGAATTGGATCTAGACACAGACAACATAAACATATCTTCCGTACAAGATGTGCCAACACTGATAGGAAGTGTAGGTATGGAAACGTTGCCAACCCCAATAGCGGTGATGAATTCATCAAAGTGGGCAGATTTGTTGATGTCAAGAGGGCAAACCTTTGTTAGTGCTGAACATTTTAGAGAGGCATTATATAAGTATAGCCTTGCACACAAGTTTGGTTACCGGTACGTAAAGAATGATAGGCATAAGATGATTGTGAAGTGCTGTGTAGAGGGTTGTCCCTGGGAAATTTCAGCATATGGTGTAGGTGAGAATAATGGATTCCTAGTTGTGAGAAGATTTAACTATGAACACTTGCATTATGCACAAGACAACTTAGTTGTCCCTCAGAGAAAGAGGTGCAAACTTGCTTCAGCAGTCATAATAGATGAGTTGATTTCTTGCATGCACAAAGCTCCAAATGACATTAGACGGGATTTGGAAAGAGAGTATGGGTTGAGGCTCAACTACCAACAAGCATATAGGGCGAAAGAGAAAGCATTGGAAAAAATTCATGGTTGTCCGCAGGAGTCTTATATGCTAATCCCTTGGATATGTGAAAGGCTGAAGGAAAGTGATCCAGAAACGGTAGCAAAGTGGGTTGCATCATCAGATAATAGATTTCAAGCTGTATTTATTGCATACGGTTGCTGTGTAGAAGGGTTTTTGAAAGGTGGCAGACCTGTATTATATGTGGATGGATGCCACTTGAGTGGTCCGTACAAAGGAACGTTATTGGGAGCACAAGCGTATGACGCGGATAATGAATTATTCCCACTTGCATATGCGATTGTTGGAGGTGAGACGCTTGATGACTGGGCATGGTTTCTTGGTAACATAAAGGATATTACGGGCTCATTAGAAGTGACAATAGTATCGGATAGACACAACTCAATAAAAGGTGCAGTGCAAGCCGTGTTTGGAGGAGATCGACATGCTTTTTGCTACCGTCATGTGAAGGAGAATTACAGTGCTGAGTTTTTGAAGATAACCAGGGGAAAGAGGAGGACCAGCGGACAGACAAAGGAAGTTGCACTAAAATTACTTGATTCTATTGCATACGCAAGACTTGATAGAGACTTTGATTGCAGTATGGAAAAGCTAATGGCATTTTGTCCAGAATTAGGACAATGGCTTCAAACAAATGGAGACATTGACCGTTGGGCACAAAGCAAATTTCCTTACAAGAGGTGGGACAATATCACAACAAATCTAGCCGAATCCTTTAATGCTTGGCTTGTTGGTGAGAGGAAGCACAACATAGCTGTCTTGATACATGAGCACAGGGAAAAATTGGCAAACAAGATGTACCACAGCAAAGAAGCCATGACGAATTGGAGCAATGGTGTGGGACCTAATATAGAGGAAAAGTTGATGGATCATGTGGCCAGATCAGAAAGAATGGATGTGCAAAATTATGGAATGAACAATTTAGGGTCAGATGGGGAAACCTAGATGTGCGGGTAAATCTTGTGTTACGTGAATGTACCTGCAAAGGTTGGCAAATGTCAGGACTACCTTGCCCACATGCGTGTGCTGCAATCAAGAAGGTATATGGTAATATATATGCATATGTCGAGGATTGCTTTTTACTCTCAGCCCAAAAGAAAATTTATGGCAGACTCATGATTCCAGTTGAGACCCATGACATCCCTAGGCCAGATTCCCTTCGATATGAAGATTACTCGTCCACCATCTTCCTACAACCACCATTGACAACTCGGCGTGCTGGAAGACCCAGAGGTAGGAGGATTGAATCACAATTCCAGCAGAAGAAAGCGTATCATTGCTCAGGATGTGGTGAAGCTGGTCACACTAGAAAGATTTGCACTAACCCGAACCCTGGGTGACTTTGTTGCTGAAAATGGTCTTTTATTTTTTTGGTTCAACACACAGCTACTTTTGCACATAAATGAGCCCCACTATGTAGTTGTTGAGTTGTTGGGGAAGTAGCTATGACAACCCATTTTGATTTTTTGGTGGTGGGTTCGATTATATTTTGTATAGTGGTGTCAATAGTTGAAAAATTTCATGACAGTAGGTGACTATAGCTGTCGCAGGATATGTTAGGCTGTAATCTGTCCACATGCGAATGGACTATTTTTAGTTGTAAATATTTGTATGTATGTTGCAAATTGTGTAATGTCACTTGCAAACGGAGATTCCCCTGCCTGTCCACTGACGGACAGCTTCTTCGGGTGAAGGTCATCGTATGTAAATGGACTGATTACAGTTGTGAATATATACATATGTATGTTGCCAATTGTCTAATGTCACTTGCAAATGGTATAGAAACCATACTTGGACAGCTTCTCCAGGTGAATCAGTCCGCATGCAAATGGACTATTTTTAGTTGTAAATATTTGTATGTATGTTGCAAATTGTGTAATCTCACTTGCAAACGGAGATTCCCCTGCCTGTCCACTGACGGACAGCTTCTTCGGGTGAAGGTCGTCATATGTAAATGGACTGATTACAGTTGTGAATATATATATGTATGTTGCCAATTGTCTAATGTCACTTGCAAATGGTATAAGAAACCATACTTGGACAGCTTCTCCAGGTGAATCAGTCCGCATGCAAATGGACTATTTTTAGTTGTAAATATTTGTATGTATGTTGCAAATTGTGTAATCTCACTTGCAAACGGAGATTCCCCTGCCTGTCCACTGACGGACAGCTTCTTCGGGTGAAGGTCGTCATATGTAAATGGACTGATTACAGTTGTGAATATATATATGTATGTTGCCAATTGTCTAATGTCACTTGCAAATGGTATAAGAAACCATACTTGGACAGCTTCTCCAGGTGAATCAGTCCGCATGCAAATGGACTATTTTTAGTTGTAAATATATGTATGTATGTGGCAAATTGTCAAATCTCATTTGCAAATGGGCCCTTGCACAGCTGTTCACCCACGGACACCTCCTTCAGTACGAGTAGGTCAGATGCAAATGGATTATTTATAGTTGTGAAAATATGCATGTATGGTGCGAATTGTCTAGTCCCACGTGTAAATGGGCTGTCCCACACTTAAGGAAGACGCATGCATCAGGTGAATCAGTCCACATGTGAAGCCAAGTATGTGTCTTGCAAATTAGCTAGTCCCCCTTGCCAATATGAACGGACGGATTCCACGTGTGAATATAGGTATGTATTTTATAAATAGGCTAGTTCCCCTTGCAAATGCGCTCTCCCGCACTTGTTCCCTCACGGACACATGCTTCAGCTGGACCAGTCGACATGTGAACGGACTGATTCCACGTGTGAATATAGGTATGTGTTTAGCAAATTGGCTAGTTCTCCTTGCAAATGCGCACCCTGTTCAGGTCAAGGACGGCACATGTAAATGGACTGATTACAGTTGTGAATATATGTATCGGAGTAGCAAATTCCCTAGTTCCTCATGGAAATGGACACCTTATTCAGGTGAAGGAGGGCACTTGCATATTTAAGAGGACACGTTGTTCAGCAGATGAACGACACTTGTGAATGCTCTAATTTCTGTTGTTAACTTATTTGTCTCTCTTGCAAATTGTCTAATCGTTCGTGCAAAGGTCTAATCCCTGATGTAGGTTGTTCAGTTGGAAATGGACGAACATTTGGTGTTAATTCCTGTTTTTTTGGTGCAAATTCCCTAATTTGTGTTGTTAACCGTACATCTAATGAAAGTAAACAAGTAGTGATAATATGAATCCATCAAAACAGTCTTCATTAACATCGTTTGTATGCACAACATTTTAGTCCGCATAAAGTGTTCACAACAACAATTACAGTGCTTATCAGCAAAAACTACAAGGTAGGAATTTGATCAGTCATCGCTTTCTCTTGCGTTGTCTGTTAATGTGGTCAAGGTGTTTGGTAACAGCATCTGACTTGATGTTTCTTTGATGCGTCACGAGCCACCACAATAGCTCACACCGTATAGATGTGTATTGATCCTATGGGACAACAACAACTGTTCTCAGTAAGTTGACACAAATGCATGATGTCATTAATATATAATTCAACACCTACTGCTGTATAATAAGGCATGGTGAATAGAACTCCATCCTTCTCTTGTGGGTTGGGCCACTCTCTTAGATATGTGATGACATGAACCCCACAATCATCACTGAAAAAATGAACACATCACTATGCTGCCTTATGTATGTCGATTATAATTTATGACAAATAACTTTCAGTGAACAAAAGACTCACGTATTGTCTTGAACATGAACCGTGGGATACAAGATGTCATTGTTTGAATCTGGGTTGGCCAACCCCTCCAGCTCAGGCTTCACTCTCCTTAGTATTTCAATGAAGTGTGCCCTCTACACAATTACAGATGATTATCACACAGGGGATACTATGGTTGTCCAACACAAAAGTAGCAGAATAATTACACCACTTACAAAAGTTTGCGCCATCATTTGCTGCCCCTTTAATGCTGGATCAGACTTATTCTTCTTCTTTTGGTGCTTCATTGTATCCTCACCACCACGCAGAGAGTCCAGCACATAAAACTTTAGTGTGCTCGGTTCAAACACAAAGCAAAACCAATGCAGTGCAAACACAACAGGTGCAAATATGTATTCACATTCAGCCAAATTGTATCCCACGTGTTGGGGAAGTAGTTCTTTCAGGTGTTTGTCCACTTGCCATGCTGTGTGTTGCTGCACCATCCTTGCCTATCACAACAGCAAATTGCACAGCAATGCAAATTGTCAGTGAAGAAACTGTATCGATAACTTTATTGCACAATTTAAAGCATTGATCCATTAACAGGGGATAGCACTAACCGTGAAATCTGCATCAAATATGTGTCTTTTAACCGCAGAGGCACTCTCATGTTGGTCAGCGTTCAAGGTGTGGGCAATCAGAGTCATGATCTGTAGAATAAAGGAGCAGGAAAATTAAATTAAAATTGTGGCACATTCCATATATGGCCACTTTGATGTAACTTGAATAGGTGCACGTACCCTGTTGCTTATCCACCTTCTGGGACCCAGTGCTTGTAGGTCTGATCGTGTTGCCAAATGCCCAAACATATCTACCATGACCCTACAACAAATATGAAAGTGAAAATAAGTAGTCAGTGTTGCATAGTAGTATTATTCACAGGCTGTCTTTTCCATAATAACTGACTATACTTACTCTTGAGCCTCATCTGGTTGACACCACTCAGTACACACAGTATAAAATGCATCCCTCTCACTCATTTTCACCTTTCTGCCATAAGTAGACATGTAAGGAGATTTAACTGCTGGGACTTTACGTCTACTTGACCTCCTTGTGGGTAGCTGCACTGCTTTGCCCACCATTTTCCCTTCTTCCGTTTGAGCTGCCTGTTCATCTTCAGTATCCTTATCTGCAGCTTCATCTTCTCTCACATTGTCGTTCTCGTCTTCATCTTCCTCTTCTTCTTCTTCTTCTTCTTCTTGCTGTTCATCATCATGCAATTTGTCACCACTTTCATGTGTTTCTCCGCTCTCTACAGTCATAACTTCATCATGTTGTGGCCGCTCATTTTCATCCTCCTCAGTGTGGTGTTCTTTTCCTTCTTCTTCATTGCCTCCCCGGTTAAGAAGTTTATTTTCCAGCTTAACTAATTCATCACAAACTAAGTTTTGAATCTTGGTCATCTCATTGTTCAATGTGGTGTTGAAATTGAGCCAAAACTCCTTAATGTCCTGCACATTGTAAATGTATGTCATCAAACAGATATTAAGTCTCACCAACAGACATTATCACATTGGTATTACTCACCGGATGATGGAAACTTGTACTGCTCCCCGGTTGTGTTGACTCATTCACTTCAGCAGCGGGTGGACTGTAGAAAATGCCATGTCGACTCTCCTTTTCCGCATCAATTCTCCTCTTCACAGCCTTATCATCCCAATGTGTGACGGCGTCTTTGTCTTTTGGTTCACCTCCCTGTAGAGGGAACCTTTGCAGGAAGTGCAACTGCAGAGAAAGAAAAAATATGACTCAAAACTCAAATTACATAATACATCAACAGTTTAATGTTCAAAGCATATCCAACAGGCATATTTTGTAAGGAAATATGCAAGTACCAATAAAAAGTAGATGCACCCTCCGACGACTCTGGCACTCTCGGTCTGTCCTTCCTTACTGCTCCTATTGTACCGTTTAATTTCCTCACTGAGCTCGTCAAGCACAAAGGAAGCCCAGTCAAATTTTTTCCAGTTATTTTCTGTGCAGGCCATTACTTTTAGCACCTTGTCACTCACACTTGCACTTCCCGTGGGACAAAGAAGAGTGCCCACTGTGAAAAGAACAAAATAGAATTCAAAGTTTCCATCTTCTTCATCACTCTTTATCTTCTCCGCAATTTGAGAATATGTCAGTGGAGTATAGTCCTTCTTCAGCTCATTTACTTCATCCTTGAAGCCATCCAACTTCACTTTGGAGCCCTTATCTGGTAACCCAAGAACCCTCCTAACATCTGTACACGTGACCTTCTTTGTCTTCCCCCTTATGGTAATTTGTTTACTTGGGGGGTCATATGCATGAATCAACTCCAGACATAAATCTCTGGGCAGCTTATTCAAAGTAATACCAAGAAGATGACCAAACCCCATTTCTTCTACCTTGCGCTTTAAATTTTCTTTGCCATTTATAAACTTTGCCACTTCCTTGAATTTTGTGGGGGAGCACCGAGTAGAAAATGGGGACACATATTTCTCCTTCTTCTTCTTCTCCTCTATCAGCTGTTCCTCCTTCTTCCTGTACGGCTCCCTGTCAGCATCACTCATCTCCCTCCAAATTGCTGAAGCCGCATCTGTGATTGCTCCCATATTTCCATGCATCTCCTGCTTCTTTTGCTCCCAATATTCTCCCTTGAATACTTTCCAGCCGGTAACTTGTGCGTCCTTTTTTCCCATCTTCTTCCTGTATCCAATAATCACAAAGTCATTAGTTAGTACATTAAACAGCAACATTCATACCATCCAAACATTTCTTGTAACATAAACCCGGAAATTATATACACACTAATTATTATTGTTAAATCCTTAACTTGTCATACGACAGGACATCAAATTGTTACATGCAGGTTAACTGGATAATGACACCATTCTTCGTGTAAATTAGCTAACATTCATTGTCAGGCCACAAAAGATCAGATTCCAACTAACATTAAATTATGCAACAGAGGTGGTTAATTAACTACTTTTTCATGTCAATTCCCTAACTTTCACACTCCAACACAGATCAAACAATTACACCGGCGAACAGTCAAAATTCTGCTAATTGCTCATGTCAATTGCCTAATTTTCCCTGTGAGGCCGCTGCAAACCACATTCCCACAAACATGCAATTATGCAGCAGAGGTGGTTAATTAACTAATTTTCGAGGTAAATTTCCTAACTTTCTCAGTCCACCACGCATCAAACAGTTACACATAAGCTAAGTGGAAATCCAGCTCACTCATGGTGTCAATTGCCTAATTTTCCCTGTCAGCAACTGCACACCAATTTCCCACAAACTTTGTGGGTAATTTACTGATTCTCCATGTAAATTTCCTAACTTGACAGATTCAACAAAAATATGAAACCGTCAGACAGGAGCTGCGCGGATAATCCCCTAAATCCTCTTGTCAATTGACTAATTCCTCCTGTGAGGCCCGCTACGGATCACATGCCAACAAACATGAAATTTTGAATTGAGTTGTTACTTTACTGATTTTTCATGTAAATTCCCTAACTTCCAGAGTCCACCACACATCAACCACTTAAACAGAAGCTAAGTGCAAATTCACCTAATTGCTCGTCTCAATCACCTAATTTTCCCTGTGAGGCCTCTGCAAACCACATTCCCACAAACATGCAATTATGCAGCAGAGGTGGTTAATTAACTAATTTTCGAGGTAAATTTCCTAACTTTCTCAGTCCACCACGCATCAAACAGTTACACATAAGCTAAGTGGAAATCCAGCTCACTCGTGGTGTCAATTGCCTAATTTTCCCTGTCAGTCAACTGCACACCAATTCCCACAAACTTTGTGGGTAATTTACTGATTCTCCATGTAAATTTCCTAACTTGACAGATTCAACAAAAATATGAAACCGTCAGACAGGAGCTGCGCGGATAATCCCCTAAATCCTCGTGTCAATTGACTAATTCTCCTGTGAGGCCCGCTACGGATCACATGCCAACAAACATGAAATTTTGAATTGCCAGTTGTTACTTTACTGATTTTCATGTAAATTCCCTAACTTCCAGAGTCCACCACACATCAACCACTTAAACAGAAGCTAAGTGCAAATTCACCTAATTGCTCGTCTCAATCACCTAATTTTCCCTGTGAGGCCGCTGCAAACCACATTCCCACAAACATGCAATTATGCAGCAGAGGTGGTTAATTAACTAATTTTCGAGGTAAATTTCCTAACTTTCTCAGTCCACCACGCATCAAACAGTTACACATAAGCTAAGTGGAAATCCAGCTCACTCGTGGTGTCAATTGCCTAATTTTCCCTGTCAGGCAACTGCACACCAATTTCCCACAAACTTTCTGGGTAATTTACTGATTCTCCATGTAAATTTCCTAACTTGACAGATTCCCGGAAACATGAAAACTGTTTGACATAAGCTAACTGGATAAACCCCTAATTCCTCGTGTCAATTTCCTAATTTTCCTTGCGAGGCCACTACAAATCAGATTCCAACAAACATAGCTGGTAATTTACTGATTCTTCGTGTAAATTGCCTAAGTTGACAGATATATGCACACATGAGGTTGTCACATGCAACTGGTTAGTCAACTAATTCTTCACGTCAATTGACTAACTCCCATTGTTAGCCCACAAAATCTCACATTCCAACGATCAACGGGATAAACCAAACAAAACAAACTCATTTGCCTAATCCATACGACAACATTTGCCCCTCCCAATTCTTTTCCTTATTCCTGCAAAATGCCTACAAACACTATAGCAATGCAGTTAACTACCAACACTAATTTTTCCCTAAATAATTAATAACTTTCTTATTTAGCCCCCACACAAACTCTTCATGCTACACTCACAAGCGTTCGCTCACTAAATCAGGAGCATTTGCTAAAGGGCAGTCAGGGAAATGGCCGAACACTATGTGACACATTGGTAATCATTCCTGGGTTAGAACCTAAATGTCATTACCAAACACACCCACCTTTCAGTGGGTCATTCCTCCTTAACCTACCATGAAAACAAAATGCAAGAAATCTACTGCATTTAACGGGGACCGCGAAGCTTACCAAATGGAAATCAGTGACTTCTTCTCGCCCTGCTTCTTCCTTCTTTGTCGATAGCCTTGCAAGTTTCCTCCTTTGTCGGCCTCTTCTTATTCTCCTTCCGCTTCTAGTGATTACCACGAACCCGCAGATTGAAGCTGATAGAATTTTTGGGGGCCACGTCGAACACTTTTCGCAGATTGCGAGAGGCAGGAATCTTCCCACAGAGGTAGCACGTTCGCAGTCGGGAGAGGGCAGATTTTTCGTAGAGTGGTAGCACGTTCGCAGACCGAGAGACGCAGCAGTTTTCCCAGAGTGGTTGCACGTTCGCAGAGCGGGAGAGGGAACACTTTTCGCACACGGGTTACGTTCGCATATAGAGAGAGAGCGGGAGGACTTTTGACCGTCGCTTTTTCGCCTTATTTTCAAATTTCAGCGGAAGTAAAATGAGGGGCAGTGGCGTCATTTCGCTTGTGGAATTAATATCAGATTGGCCCCTTGGTCCTGCAGTGAGATTTCAGAATGTTTTGGGGGCTCTTTGAAATTTTTTGTCTTCTGCGGTCCTACAGTGAAATTTTCCCTAGAATGATTCCACAAGAAATCAC